>NW_024712205.1:0-13859 GCF_018991925.1 Homarus americanus | reverse complement strand
TATAATAAAGGCCATTAATCGAGTTTAACAAAGTCCCTTGGTCGATGATAACAAAGCCCCTGATCGAGTAAAACAAAGTCCCCCGATCGAGTATAAGAAAGTCCTCTGATCGTGTATAACAAAGTCCCCCGATCGAATATAACAAAGTCCCCATGTCAAGTATTACAAATTCCCCTGATCGAGTATAACAAAGTCCCCTGGTCGAGTATAACCAAGGCCCCTGATCGAGAATAACAAAGTCCTCAGATCGAATATATCAAAGTCCCCTTATCGAGCACAACAAAGGCCCCTGGTCGAGCATAACAAAGCCCCCCAGATCAAATAATACTAAGTCCCCTGATCAAGTATAACAAAGTCCCCTGATCGAGTATAACAAAATCCCCTGGTCGAGTATAACAAAGGCCCCTAATGGAGCATAACAAAGTCCCCTGATCGAGGAAAACAAGGCCCCTGATCGAGTAATACAAAGGCCCTTGATCGAGTATAACAAGGGCCCCTGATCGAGTATAACAAAGCCCTTTCATCAGGTATAACAAAGTCCCGTCATCGAGTATAACAAAGTCCCCTGATCTAGTATAACAAAGTCCCCTGGTCGAGTATAACTAATTCCCCTGATCGAGTATAATAAAGGACCTGATCGCGTATAACAAAGTCCCCTGATCGAGTATAACAATGTCACCTGGTCGAGTATAACAAAGTCCCCTGATCGAGTACAACAAAGTCTCCTGATCGAGTATAACAAAGGCCCCCTTTTGAGTATAGTAAAGTCTCCTGATCGAGTATAACAAAGTCCCCTGATCGAGTATAACACATTCCCTGATCGAGTATAACAAAGCCCAATCATCGAGTATAACAAAGTCCCCTGAAGGAGTATAACAAAGTCCCCTGATCGAGTATAACAAAGTCCCCTGATCGAGTAAAACAAAGTCCCCTGGTCAAGTATAACAAAGTCCCCTGACCGAGGATAACCAATCCCCCTGATCGAGTATAACAAAGTCCCCTAATCGAGAATAACAAAGTCCCCTGGTCGAGTATAACAAATTCCCGTGATCGAGCATAACAAAGCCGCCTGATCGAGTATAAAAAAGTCCCCTGATCGAGTATAACAAAGGCCCCCGGTTGAGTGTAACAAAGTCTCCTGATCGAGTATAACAAAGTCCCCTGATCGAGTATAACACATCCCCTGATCGAGTATAACAAAGCCCAATCATCGAGTATAACAAAGTCCCCTGAAGGAGTATAACAAAGCCCCCTGATCGAGTACAACAAAGTCTCCTGATTGAGTATATCAAAGGCCCCCTTTTGAGTATAATAAAGTCTACTGATCGAGTATAACAAAGTCCCCAGATCGAGTATAACAAAGTCCCCTGGTCGAGTATAAAAAAGACTCCTATTCGAGTATAACAAAGTCTCCTGATCGAGTATAACAAAGTCCCCTGATCGAGTATAACAAAGTCCCCTGATCGAGTATAACAAATTCCCCTGATCAAGTATAACAAAGTCCCCTGATCGACGAAAACAAAGTCCCCCGATCGAGTATAACAAAGTCCTCTAATCGAATATAACAAAGTCTAATGGTCGTGTATAACAAAGTCCCCTGTTCGAGTATAACAAATTCCCCTGATCGAGTATATTAAAGTCCCCTGGTCGAGTATAACAAATTCCTCTTATCGAGTCAAACAAAGTCCCCTGATCGGTTATGACAAAGGCACTTTGATCGATTATTACAAATTCCCCTGATTGAGTATAACAAAGTCCCCTAGTCGAGTATAACGAAGTCCCCTGATCGAGTAAAACAAAGGCCCCTAATCGAGTATAACAAAGTCCCCTGATCGATCATAGCAAAGACCCCTGGTCGAGAAAAACAAAGTCCCTGGTTGAGTATAACAAAGTCCCTTGATCGATTATAACAAATTTCCCTGATCGAGTATAAAAAACGCCCCCGGTTGAGTATAACAAAGCCTCCTGACTGAGTATAACAAAGTCCCTTGATCGAGTATAACATATCCCCTGATCGTGTATAACAAAGTTCCCTGGTCGAGTATAGTAATGTCCCCTGATCGAGTATAACAAAGCCCCCTGATCGAGTATAACAAAGTCCCCTGGTCGAGTATAACAAAGTCCCCTGATCGAGCAGGCAATAAAGGCCCCAAGTCAAGTTTATATCAGCCCTGATCGAATATTACAAAGTTCCCTGATCAAGTATAACAAAGTCCCCTGATCGAGTATAACAAAGTCCCCTGGTTGACCATAACAAAGGTCCCTGGTCGAATATAACAAAGTCCCCTAATCGAATATAACAAAGCCCTCTGATCGAGTATAACAAATTCCCCTCATCGAGTATATCAAACCCCCCTGGTCGAGTATAATAAAGACCCTGATCGAGTAAACAAAGTCTCATGATCGAGTATAACAAATTCCCCTTGTTCGAGTATAACAAAAGTCCCCAATATAGTATAACAAAGGCCCCTCATCGAGTATAACAAAGTACCCTGATCGAGCATAACAAAGGCCCCTGGTCGAGTATAATAAAGCCCCCTCATCGAGTATATCAAAGTCCCCTAATCAAGTATAACACATCCCCTGATAGAGTATAACATATCCCCTGATCGTGTATAACAAAGTTCCCTGGTCGAAAGAGCAGTAATGTCTCTGGATCGCATAACAAAGTCCCTGATCGGCGGCACCAAAGTCCTCTGATCGAGTATAACAAAGCCCCCTGAACGAGGAAAACAAAGCCCCCGGATCGAGTATAACAAAGTCCCCCCATCGAGAATAACAAAGTCTCCTGGTTGACCATAACAAAGGTCCCTGGTCGACTATAACAAAGTCCCCTAATCGAATATAACAAAGCCCTCTGATCGAGTATAACAAATTCCCCTCATCGAGTATATCAAACCCCCCTGGTCGAGTATAATAAAGACCCTGATCGAGTAAACAAAGTCTCATGATCGAGTATAACAAATTCCACTTGTTCGAGTATAACAAAAGTCCCCAATACAGTATAACAAAGGCCCCTCATCGAGTATAACAAAGTACCCTGATCGAGCATAACAAAGGCCCCTGGTCGAGTATAATAAATCCCCCTGATCGAGTATATCAAAGTCCCTTAATTGAGTATAACACATCCCCTGATAGAGTATAACAAATTCCCCTGATCAAGTATAACAAAGTTCCCTGATCGTTTATGACAAAGGCCCTTGATCGAGTATAACAAAGGCCCCTGATCGAGTATAACAAAGCCCTTTCATCAGGTAAAACAAAGTCCCATCATCGAGTATAACAAAGTCCCCTGATCTAGTATAACAAAGTCCCCTGGTCGAGTATAACAAATTCCCCTAATCGAGTATAACAAAGTTCCCTGGTCGAGTAGAGTAATGTCCCCTGATCGAGTATAACAAAGCCCCCTGTTCGAGTATAACAAAGTCCCCTGGTCGAGTATGTCAAAGTCCCCTGATCGAGTATACCAAAGTCCTCTGATCGAGTATAACAAAGCCCCCTGATCGGGTAAAACAAAGGCCCTTGATCGAGTATAATAAAGGCCCCTAATCGAGTTTAACAAAGTCTCTTCATCGAGTAAAACAAAGCCCCCTGATCTAGTAAAACAAAGTCCCCCGATCGAGTATAACAAAGTCCTCTGATCGAATATAACAAAGTCCAATGGTCGTGTATAACAAAGTCCCCTGGTCGAGTTTAACAAATTCCCCTGATCGATTATTACAAATTCCCCTGATCGAGTATAACAAAATCCCCTGGTCGAGTATAACAAAGTCCCCTGGTCGAGTATAATGGCCTATGATTGAGTATATGTAAATTAAAGGCCTCTATCTAGTATATAACAAAGACCCCATCGAGTCTAACAGTCCTCGATCGGTTATGACAAAGGCACCTTTGATCGATTATTAAGCAAATTCCCCCTGATCGAGTATAACAAAGTCCCCTGGTCGAGTATATAACGAAGTCCCCTGATCGAGTGAAACAGCGTCTCTGACTGAGAGTATAACAAAGTCCTCAATCGATCATAGCAAAGACCCCTGGTCGAGAATAGCTAAATTTCTGGTTGAAAGTATAACAAGTCCCTTGATCGAGTATAAACAAATTTCCTGATCGAGTATAACAAAGGCCCTGGTTGAGTATGCTAACAAAGCCTAATGACTGAGAATAACAAAGTCCCTTGTTAGAGAGCAATACAACTTTGATCGAGTATAACAAAGTCCTCTGGTCGAGCATAACAAAGGACCCTGATCGATTATAACAAAGTCCCCTGATCGAGTATAACAAAGTCCCCTGGTCGAGTAAAACAAAGTCCCCTGATCGAGTATAACAAAGTCCCCTTATCGAGCATAACAAAGGCCTCTGGTCGAGTATAACAAAGCCCCCCTGATCGAATATTACAAAGTCCAGTGATCAAGTATAACAAAGTCCCCTGATCGAGTATAACAAAGTCCCCTGGTCGAGTATAACAAAGGCCCCTCATGCAGTATAACAAAGACCCTGATGGAGTATAACAAAGTCCATTGATCGAGTATAACACATCCCCTGATCAAGTATAACCTATCCCCTGATCGTGTATAACAAATTTCCCTGGTCGAGTATAGTAAAGTCCCCTGGTCGAGTATAACAAAGTCCCTGATCGAGTATAACAAAGTCATCTGATCGAGTATAACAAAGTCCCCTAATCGAGTATAACAAAGGCCCTTGATCGAGTATAATAAAGGCCATTAATCGAGTTTAACAAAGTCCCTTGGTCGATGATAACAAAGCCCCTGATCGAGTAAAACAAAGTCCCCCGATCGAGTATAAGAAAGTCCTCTGATCGTGTATAACAAAGTCCCCCGATCGAATATAACAAAGTCCCCATGTCAAGTATTACAAATTCCCCTGATCGAGTATAACAAAGTCCCCTGGTCGAGTATAACCAAGGCCCCTGATCGAGAATAACAAAGTCCTCAGATCGAATATATCAAAGTCCCCTTATCGAGCACAACAAAGGCCCCTGGTCGAGCATAACAAAGCCCCCCAGATCAAATAATACTAAGTCCCCTGATCAAGTATAACAAAGTCCCCTGATCGAGTATAACAAAATCCCCTGGTCGAGTATAACAAAGGCCCCTAATGGAGCATAACAAAGTCCCCTGATCGAGAAAACAAGGCCCTTGATCGGAGTAATACAGAGGTCTTTGATCGAGTATAACAAGGCCCCCTGATCGAGTATAACAAAGCCCTTCTTCATCAGGTATAACAGTCCTGGCCATCGAAAGTATAACAAAGTCCCTGATCTAGTATAACAAAGTCCCCTCTGGTCGAGTATAACTAATTCTGATCGAGTATAACAAAGGACCTGATCGCGTATAACAAAGTCCCCTGATCGAGTATAACAGTCACTCGGTCGAGTATAACAAAGTCCCCTGATCGAGTACGCCAACAAAAGTCTCCTGATCGAGTATAACAGGCCCCTTTGAGTATAGTAGTCTCCTGATCGAGTATAACAAAGTCCCCCTGATCGAGTATAACACATCCCCTGATCGAGTATAACAAAGCCCAATCTCATTGAGTATAACAGTAAAGTCTCTTGCTGGAGTATAACAAAGTCCCCTGATCGAGTAAAACAAAGTCCCCTGATCGAGTAAAACAAAGTCCCCTGGTCAAGTATAACAAAGTCCCCTGACCGAGGATAACCAATCCCCCTGATCGAGTATAACAAAGTCCCCTAATCGAGAATAACAAAGTCCCCTGGTCGAGTATAACAAATTCCCGTGATCGAGCATAACAAAGCCGCCTGATCGAGTATAAAAAAGTCCCCTGATCGAGTATAACAAAGGCCCCCGGTTGAGTGTAACAAAGTCTCCTGATCGAGTATAACAAAGTCCCCTGATCGAGTATAACACATCCCCTGATCGAGTATAACAAAGCCCAATCATCAGGTATAAACAAAGTCCTGAAGGAGTATGTAATAAATTCTTGATCGAGTATAACAGTCTCCTGATCGAGTATAACAAAGGCCCCCTTTTGAGTATAATAAAGTCTCCTGATCGAGTATAACAAAGTCCCCAGATCGAGTATAACAAAGTCCCCTGGTCGAGTATAAAAAAGACTCCTATTAGAGTATAACAAAGTCTCCTGATCGAGTACAACAAAGTCCCCTGATCGAGTATAACAAAGTCCCCTGATCGAGCATAACAAATTCCCCTGATCAAGTATAACAAAGTCCCCTGATCGAGGAAAACAAAGTCCCCCGATCGAGTATAACAAAGTCCTCTAATCGAATATAACAAAGTCCAATGGTCGTGTATAACAAAGTCCCCTGTTAGCGTATAACAAATTCCCCTGATCGAGTATATTAAAGTCCCCTGGTCGAGTATAACAAATTCCTCTTATCGAGTCAAACAAAGTCCCCTGATCGGTTATGACAAAGGCACCTTGATCGATTATTACAAATTCCCCTGATTGAGTATAACAAAGTCCCCTAGTCGAGTATAACGAAGTCCCCTGATCGAGTAAAACAAAGGCCCCTAATCGAGTATAACAAAGTCCCCTGATCGATCATAGCAAAGACCCCTGGTCGAGAAAATCAAAGTCCCTGGTTGAGTATAACAAAGTCCCTTGATCGATTATAACAAATTTCCCTGATCGAGTATAAAAAACGCCCCCGGTTGAGTATAACAAAACCTCCTGACTGAGTATAACAAAGTCCCTTGATCGAGTATAACATATCCCCTGATCGTGTATAACAAAGTTCCCTGGTCGAGTATAGTAATGTCCCCTGATCGAGTATAACAAAGCCCCCTGATCGAGTATAACAAAGTCCCCTGGTCGAGTATAACAAAGTCCCCTGATCGAGTATAACAAAGGCCCCTGGTCGTTTATAACAAAGCCCCCCTGATCGAATATTACAAAGTTCCCTGATCAAGTATAACAAAGTCCCCTGATCGAGTATAACAAAGTCCTCTGGTTGACCATAACAAAGGTCCCTGGTCGAATATAACAAAGTCCCCTAATCGAATATAACAAAGCCCTCTGATCGAGTATAACAAATTCCCCTCATCGAGTATATCAAACCACCCTGGTCGAGTATAATAAAGACCCTGATCGAGTAAACAAAGTCTCATGATCGAGTATAACAAATTCCCCTTGTTCGAGTATAACAAAAGTCCCCAATATAGTATAACAAAGGCCCCTCATCGAGTATAACAAAGTACCCTGATCGAGCATAACAAAGGCCCCTGGTCGAGTATAATAAAGCCCCCTCATCGAGTATATCAAAGTCCCCTAATCGAGTATAACACATCCCCTGATAGAGTATAACATATCCCCTGATCGTGTATAACAAAGTTCCCTGGTCGAGTATAGTAATGTCCCCTGATCGAGTATAACAAAGCCCCCTGTTCGAGTATAACAAAGTCCCATGGTCGAGTATGACAAAGTCCCCTGATCGAGTATACCAAAGTCCTCTGATCGAGTATAACAAAGCCCCCTGAACGAGGAAAACAAAGCCCCCGGATCGAGTATAACAAAGTCCCCCCATCGAGAATAACAAAGTCTCCTGGTTGACCATAACAAAGGTCCCTGGTCGAATATAACAAAGTCCCCTAATCGAATATAACAAAGCCCTCTGATCGAATATAACAAATTCCCCTCATCGAGTATATCAAACCCCCCTGGTCGAGTATAATAAAGACCCTGATCGAGTAAACAAAGTCTCATGATCGAGTATAACAAATTCCCCTTGTTCGAGTATAACAAAAGTCCCCAATACAGTATAACAAAGGCCCCTCATCGAGTATAACAAAGTACCCTGATCGAGCATAAAAAAGGCCCCTGGTCGAGTATAATAAAGCCCCCTGATCGAGTATATCAAAGTCCCTTAATCGAGTATAACACATCCCCTGATAGAGTATAACAAATTCCCCTGATCAAGTATAACAAAGTTCCCTGATCGATTATGACAAAGGCCCTTGATCGAGTATAACAAAGGCCCCTGATCGAGTATAACAAAGCCCTTTCATCAGGTATAACAAAGTCCCATCATCGAGTATAACAAAGTCCCCTGATCTAGTATAACAAAGTCCCCTGGTCGAGAATAACAAATTCCCCTAATCGAGTATAACAAAGTTCCCTGGTCGAGTAGAGTAATGTCCCCTGATCGAGTATAACAAAGCCCCCTGTTCGAGTATAACAAAGTCCCCTGGTCGAGTATGACAAAGTCCCCTGATCGAGTATACCAAAGTCCTCTGATTGAGTATAACAAAGTCCACTGATCAGGTATAACAAAGGCCCTTGATCGAGTATAATAAAGGCCCCTAATCGAGTTTAACAAAGTCCCTTGATCGAGTAAAACAAAGCCCCCTGACCTAGTAAAATAAAGTCCCCCGATCGAGTATAACAAAGTCCTCTGATCGAATATAACAAAGTCCAATTATCGTGTATAACAAAGTCCCCTGGTCGAGTATAACAAATTCCACTGATCGAGTATAACAAAGTCCCCTGGTCGAGTATAACAAATTCCTCTTATCGAGTATAACAAACTCCCCTGGTTGAGTATAACAATGGCCCATGATTGAGTATAACAAAGGCCCCTCATCGAGTATAACAAAGGACCCTCATCGAGTCTAACAAAGTCCCCTAATCGGTTATGACAAAGGCACCTTGATCGATTATTACAAATTCCCCTGATCGAGTATAACAAAGTCCCCTGGTCGAGTATAACGAAGTCCCCTGATCGAGTGAAACAAAGGCCCCTGATCGAGTATATGCTCAAAGTCCCCTAATCGATCATAGTGAAGACCCCTGCTCGAGAATAACAAATTCTGGTTGAGTATAACAAAGTCCGATCGAGTATATAACAAATTTCTGATCGAGTATAATGAAAGGCCCTCGTTGAGAGTAACAAAGCCTCCTGATCGAGTATAACAAAGTCCCTTGTTAGAGTATAAATATATCCTGATCGAGTATAACAAAGGCCCCCGGTTGAGTATAACAAAGCCTCCTGACTGAGTATAACAAAGTCCCTTGTTAGAGTATAACATATCCCCTGATCGTGTATAACAAAGTTCCCTGGTCGAGTATAGTAATGTCCCCTGATCGAGTATAACAAAGTCCCCTGATCGAGTATATCAAAGTCCCCTGATCGAGTAAAACAAAGTAACCTGGTCGAGTATAACAAAGTCCCTTGATCGAGTATAACAAAGCCCCCTAATCGAGTAAAACAAATTCCCCCGATCGAGTATAACAAATTCCCCTGATCGAGTATAAAAAAGTCCCCTGATCGAGTATAACAAAGTCCCATGGTCGATTATAACAAAGTCCTCTGGTCGAGCATAACAAAGGACCCTGATCGAGTATAACAAAGTCCCCTGATCGAGTATAACAAAGTCCCCTGGTCGAGTAAAACAAAGTACCCTGATTGAGTATAACACATCCGCTGATGGAGTATTCCATATCCCCTGATCGTGTATAACGAAGTTCCCTGGGCGAGTACAGTAAAGTCCCCTGGTCGAGTATAAAAAATTCCCCTGATCGATGACAACGAAGCCCCCTCATCGAGTATAACAAAGCCTTTTGATCCAGTATAATAAAGGCCCCTAATCGAGTTTAACAAAGTCCCTTGATCGAGTATAACAAAGCCCCCTGATCTAGTTAAACAAAGTCCTCCGATCGAGTATAACAAAGTCCTCTGATCGAATATAACAAAGTCCCCTGGTCGTGTATAACAAAGTCCCCTGGTCGAGTATAACAAATTCCCCTGATCGAGTATAACAAAGTCCCCTGGTCGAGTATAACAAATTCCCTTGATCGAGTATAACAAATGCCCCTCAACGAGTATAACAAAGTCCCCTAATCGAATATAACAAAGCCCCCTGATCGAGTATAACAAAGGCCACTGGTCGAGCATAAGTAAGGACCCTGGTCGAGTATAACAAAGTCCCCTGATCGAGTATAACAAAGCCTACTCATCAGGTATAACAAAGTCCCCTGATCGAGTATAACAAAGCCTACTCATCAGGTATAACAAAGTCTCCTAATCGAGTATAACAAAGTCACCTGGTCGAGTACAACAAAGGCCCATGATCGAGTATAACAAAGTCCTCTGATCTCATATAACAAAGTCCCATGGTGGAGTATAACATATCCCCTGATCGTGTATAACAAAGTTCCCTGGTCGAGTATTATAATGTCCCCTGATCGAGTATAACAAAGCCTCCTGATCGAGTATAACAAAGTCCCCTGGTCGAGTTTAACAAAGTCCCCTAATCGAGTATAACAAAGTTCTCTGATCGAGGATAACAAAGTTCCCTGATCGAGTATAACAAAGGTCCTTGATCGAGTATAATAAAGGCCACTGATCGAGTATAACAAAGTCCTTTGATCGAATATAAAAAAGTCGCCTGATCGAGTAAAACAAAGTCCCCTGGTCGAGTATAACAAAGTCCTCTGATCGAGTATAACAAAGCCCCCTGATCGAGTAAACCAAAGTCCCCCGATCGAGTATAGCAAAGGCCCTTGATCGAGTATAACAAAAGCCCCCGGTTGAGTATAACAAAGCCTCCTCATCGACTATAACAACTTTCCCTGATCGAGTATAACACATCCCCTGATTAAGTATAACATATCCCCTGATCGTGTAAAACAAAGTCCTCTAATCGAGTATAACAAAGGTCCCTAATCGAATATAAGAAAGCCCCCTTATCGAATATACCAAAGTCCTTGATCGAGTATAACAAAGGCCCCTGTTCGAGTATAACAAAGTCCCCTGATCGAATTTAACAAAGCCCCCTAATCGAGGAAAACAAAGGCCCCTGGTCGAGTATAACAAAGTCCTCTGATCGAGCAAAACAAAGGCCCCTGGTCGAGTATAACAAAACCCTCTGATCGAGTATAACAAAGTCCCCTGATCTAGTATAACAAAATCCCGTGATCGAATATAGCAAAGGCCCTTGATCGAGTATAACAAAGGCCCCCGGTTGAGTATAACAAAGCCTCCTCATCTACTATAACATCGTCCCCTGATCGAGTATAACACTTCCCCTGATTGAGTATAACATATCCCCTGATCGAGTATAACAAAGCCCCCTGATCGAGGAAAACAAAGGCCCCTGGTCGAGTATAACAAAGTCCTCTCATTGAGCAAAACAAAGGCTCCTGGTCGACTATAACAAAGCCCTCTGATCGAGTTTAACAAAGTCCCCTGATCTAGTATAACAAAGTCCCATGGTCGAGTATAACAAAGTCCCTTCATCGAGTATAACAAAGGCCCCTGATCGAGGATAAGAAAGGGCCCCGTTTGAGTACAACAAAGCCTCCTGATCGAGTATAACAAAGTCCCCTGATCGAGTATAACACAGCCCCTGATCGAGTATAACATATCACCTGATCGTGTATAACAAAGTTCCCTGGTCGAGTATAGTAATGTCCCCTGATCGAGTATAACAAAGCCCCCTGATCGAGTATAACAAAGTCCTCTGATCGAGAATAACAAAGTCCCCTGATCGAGTATAACAAAGGTCCTTGATCGAGTATAATAAAGGCACCTCATCGAGTATAACAAAGTCCCCTAATCGAATATAAAAATGTCCCCTTATCTAGTATAACAAAATCCCGTGATCGACTATAGCAAAGGTCCTTGATCGAGTATAACAACGGCCCCCGGTTGAATTTAACAAAGCCTCCTCATCGACTATAACAACGTCCCCTGATCGAGTATAACACATCCCCTGATTGAGTATAACATATCCCCTCATCGTGTAAAACAAAGTCCTCTAATCGAGTATAACAAACGTCCCTGATCGAATATAAGAAAGCCCCCGAATCGAATATAACAAAGTCCCTGATCGAGTATAACAAAGGCCCTTGATCGAGAATAAGAAAGTCCCCTAATTGAGTATAACAAAGTCCCCTTATCGAGAATAACAAAGTCCCCTGATCGAGTATAACAAAGTTCCCTGGTCGAGTATAACAAAATCCCCTAATCGAATATAACAATGCCCCCTGATCGAGTACAACAAAGGCCACTGGTCGCGCATAACAAAGGACCCTGATCGACTATAACACATCCCCTGATCGAGTATAACATATCCCCTGATCGTGTATAACAAAGTTCTCTGGTCGAGTATAGTAATGTCCCTTGATCGAGTTTGACAATGCCTCCTGATCGAGTATAACAAAGTCCCCTGGTCGAGTATATCAAAGTCCCCTGATCGAGTATAACAAGGTCTTCTGATCGAGGATTACAAAGTCCCCTGATCGAGTATAACAAAGGTCCTTGATCGAGTATAATAAAGGCCCCTGATCGAGTAAAACAAAGTCCCCTGGTCGAGTATAACAAAGTCCACTGATCGAGTATAACAAAGCCCCCTGATCGAGGAAAACAAAGTCCCCCGATCGAGTATAACAAAGTCCTCTCATCGAGCATAACAAAGTCCCCTGATCTAGTATAAGAAAATCCCGTGATCGAGTATAGCAAAGGCCCTTGATCGATTATAACAAATGCCCCTCATCGAGTATAACAATGTCCCCTAATCGAATATAACAAAGCCCCTTGATCGAGTATAATAAAGGCCCTGATCGAGTATAACAAAGTCCTTGATCGAGTATAACAAAGGCCCTTGATCGAGTATAACAAAGTCCCCTATTCGAGTATAACAAAGTCCCCTTATCGAGAATAACAAAGTCCCCTTTTCGAGTATAACAAAGTCCCCTGATCGAGTATAACAAAGTTCCCTGGTCGAGTATAACAAAATCCCCTAATCGAATATAACAAAGCCCCCTCATCGAGTACAACAAATGCCACTGGTCGAGCATAACAAAGGACCTTGGTTCGAGTGTAACAAAGCCCCCTCATCGAGTATAACAAAATCCCCTGATCTAGTATAACAAAGTCTCATGATCGAGTATAACAAAGCCCCCTGATCGAGTATAACAAAGGCCACTGGTCGAGCATAAGAAAGGACTCTGGTCGAGAATAACAAAGCCCCCCTCAGCGAGTATAATAAAGGCCCTGATCGAGTATAACAAAGTCTCATGATCGAGTATAACAAAGTCCCCTGATCTAGTATAACAATATCCCGTGATCGAGTATAGCAAACGCCCTTGATCCAGTATAACAAATGCCCCTCATCGAGTATAACAAAGTCCCCTAATCGAAAATAACAAAGCCCCCTGATCGAGTATAACAAATGCCACTGGTCGAGCATAAGAAAGGACCCTGGTCGATTATAACAAAGTGCCCTGATCGAGTATAACAACTCCTACTCATCAGGTATAACAAAGTCCCCTGATCGAGTATAACAAAGTCCCCTGATCGAGTATATCAAAGCCCCCACATCGAGTATAACAAAGTCCCCTAATCGAGTATAACAAAGTCTCCTGGTCGAGTATAACAAAGGCCCATGATCGAGTAAAACAAAGTCCCCTGATCTCGTATAACAAAGTCACCTTATCGAGAATAACAAAGTCCCCTGATCGAGTACAACAATGCCTCCTGATCGAGTATAACAAAGTCCCCTGGTCGAGTATAACAAAGTCCCCTGATCGAGTATACAAAGTCTTCTGATCGAGGATTACAAAGTCCCCTGATCGAGTATAACAAAGTCCCCCGATCGAGAATAACAAAGTCCCCTGATCGAGGAAAACAAAGCCCTCTGATCGAGTATAACAAAGTCCCTTATCGAGCATAAAAAGGCCCCTGGTCGGGTATAACAAAGCCCCCCCTGATCGAATATTACAAAGTCCAGTGATCAAATATAACAAAGTCCACTAATTGAGTATAAAAAAGTCCCCTGGTCGAGTATAACAAAAGCCCCTGATGGAGTATAACAAAGACCCCTGATCAAGGAAAACAAAGCCCCCTGATCGAGTATAAC
>NW_024712204.1:0-21462 GCF_018991925.1 Homarus americanus | reverse complement strand
TAACAGCTAACAAGCTAATAACACATACAGCCTCGGCAGTTGACTATAATAAACTAATTAAGAATAACAATAATTAAAATAATTACACACTAGTGGAGAGGAAGTACCGTACTAAATAATGTTTGATGATCCCAATCAGTTCACACCCATGCAGCTTCACAATGTAAACAATATCACTACAATGTCCGGAGTACTGCTTTTGACGAAAAATAATATTCCTCCGCGCTAACCTTTCAAGAAGTAACAAACTAGTTCCAAAATGTTATATGTACTAATCTCTTTCTTTAAACCTACGCACTGTGTTATTATATTGATTTTATAATGCACAGGAGTTACTGAATATATTATAATAAACAAATATTTTTTACTAAATTGGCAATTATTCTAAAGAAACCAAATTTACAACTTAGAGTTATCGCAGGTTCAAGTTAATTTAACTGAACATCGCATCAAGAATTCACTAACATTACCCAACAACTACTATCTTCACTTTTGAGCAATTATAATTTTAGTCCTTTCAGCCAACAATTTATTATATGCCAGGTTTCAATCCAGTTAGTCCAACTGTTGATATATATTTTAACTTATACTGTAAAATGAAATAATCTTGACATACTGTGTAACGGTGAAATTAAAAAAATTAATTGTCTTGATTTATGATGTTTTGTTCGATGAGATTCTATACAAACACTTTAATTTATTTATATAAAATAATTCCACAAAGAAATAACTTGTTGAAAGTTTATACTAGTGAGGATGATTATCTCTCAGGGTTTCTGTAAGGTCAATTATTACTCTCCAAAATTTGTTTTTGATAATCAATTAACTGTGACGTCATTAGGCTACTTTGATAACTATCCTGTAGGTATAGCTGTTTTATATACAAATATATATTTAATATATATATATATATATATATATATATATATATATATATATATATATATATATATATATGTATATATATGCTGATAACCACAAGGAAAAGAAACACGAAGTTTCTGCTGTTTGTGTAATTTACATCTCGGTACCCACTACACCAGAGTCCTCCATCTTCTGCCCTGTACTTGTTGAGATTCTCTTTTAACATCCCGCCATCGTTTCTTGGTCATCCAACTGGTCTTCTCCCATCTGTTATCCATCGAAGACAGTTTTGAGAATCTTGTACGCAGCCATTCTGCCTGAGTCATCTTAAATGGTGTCTTGTTCAGTTCGGCCCCATCAAGAAACCTTCAGCAGCTCAGTTATAGTTGTCTTTCTCGTTTTTCCAAAATCATTCTTATTGGTCTCATTTCAGTAGCCTATATTCTATGTTTGAGTCGTAGGATTATATTTGTGTTGGTAAATGTAATTCTAACTCCAGGTTTATCCTAAACATGGGGACTAAGACCAGTTGTTTGCTATCAACATTTTAAATGATTATCCAATGTCTGACAAGTGACAATTGATACGAGGTACTTGAAGCAAGTCACCTGTTTAGCCACCATGTAACCAAGTGTTCGTTAGGATGTACGGCTGAAGATCACTACCTCTGTTTTTCATCAATAATAACAAAGGCTTTCACTGTTCATTACATCATCGAAGTCTTCAACATTGTAGGCTAAGTGACTTGTATCATCCGCATATGATAATGTCCTTAAATATCCTTTAAGTACACTATAAAAGAAGGAGAAAGAACAGTGCCCTGCTTCACTCCTGTACAAATGTCAAACCAGATGTCAATTTTATATCCCGTGTTTCCATAGTTTTCTGGAATATTTATAAGTGCTATTAATTGCCCTAAGTAGCTGTCTATTAATCCCGCAGTCCCATGACACTGAATCAAACGCTTTCCCAGATCTATAGAAACAACAACCAGGTCCTTCCTGCACCTCGTGACCTGCCTCTAAAGTGAAGAAGATCATATCAGTTCTACTCAGGTTCCTCTGAAGCCACACTGCCACTCAAGCTGGGTTCTACTAACTGTCTCACCCTAGCTTCTAAAATGATCTCGCACAGTAGTTAATACAGACACGAGACACAAGTACAATACCGCGACACAAGTACAATACTGCGACACAAGTACGATACCGCGACACAAGTACGATACCGCGACATAAGTGCAATAATGGACACAAGTACGATACCGCGACACAAGTACAATACCGCGACACAAGTACGATACCGCGACACAAGTACGATACCGGCGACACAAGTACGATACCGCGACACAAGTACGATACCGCGACACAAGTACGATACTGCGACACAAGTACGATACCTGATAATCACTGCATCTATTAGTGGGTGTCTCCTTCACGTAGCTTGAACAGATATAAAGTTTACCCCCATTCCTCAGCTGTCCTTCCTGTACACACCATATATTCATTAAGTTAAGTATCTGTGCCTTAATATTTTCAGCAACTAGGCTAGATCATCCTCACCTGTTGCTCTGTCATTCACATTTTTTCCGAGGTTTTCCATCACTGTGCTGTGATTGTTGTAAGGTTCACATTTCTCGCCATTCTCATCATTATCATCTTGTCCTAACTTTCAACAGTTTTTAAGTATATTGATCATTTATTATTTATTTCACCGAACTCCATAATTATTTTTATTATTGTCACCTTGATATGAGCCTATTGTCGTTTGTTAATCTATAGATCATCTTTTGGTTTCCTTTATTGTCTTTTGAGTTTGAAACTATAGTCAATTTCCCTCAGTTCATTAGCATTGTTTCACTACATATTCCTCCCACGTTTCAGGGTTTGTTTTAGTTCTGTTCTTAATTTTTTTGGTTTTCAAATTTACTGTATTCTATTCTTTGTTTACAGCCTCCTGCGGTCTTCTTACCAGGTGTGTGTCTTTGAAGTTCCGCCTACTTTTGTTTTGAAATCTAGGTATGAGATAATGTTGTTAATGCCAACGAATTTATTGTAGTTGTAATGTACTCAAGTTCTCTCGTTCTGGGGGTCTAAAGCACCGGCGTTCTTCAGGTATTGATTTCTAACTAGACAACAGTTCTATAAAGTTCTTAATATTTTGGTTCTGTGTTTCATCAACTAAGGTCTTCAGTGTAATTCAAGCTCTAGTAATAAGTTTGTCAACAATCTTATATAATATATAGATGTAGGAAGTACAGTAATAAGTAACCATAACACTTACTGTATACACCCTACTCGTGGTTCACACAAGAGAGTTACTAAGACAGGTCGGTAGAGATGAAGAGAGTGAAGACAGTAATCATAAATGAAAGAGAACAGTATATAATCACAAAAGATAAGCTGTACACCTAACAAGAGACGATTGTTTAACTTTCTTAAGCTAATAACCAGACCTTATACTCCAAGTGCTGTGTAGAGAGTTTTAGGGCGGCTCTTGAACCCCAATATTTTACGTCGCTCCTTTTAATTTTAGGAAACAGAATATATAGAATATATAGATAGTACGAATCAAAATCATCTGAAAATAATATATCAATCCATGAGTTACCCATCATCTTCATACCCTCACCCGCACCTCCCTACCAAATTTTACCTTTACAGTAAATTCAAAATGTGGAACTGCATTAAAACACACACACACACACACACACACACACACACACACACACACACACCACAACACAGCTTTGTCTTGCTAAAAATAAAGTTTCCGACGTCTTTTTATTTCATGTGCCTAATAATATGTCATTAACTAAATACAATAACAAAACGGATTTTTGATGACCAGTCGCCGAGTCTTTTCACGAACCTTTTGTGCTCACTGTGCCAGCCATCGTCACCTTCCAAACTCAGCCACAATACAATGTTATATCAAAATGCTAATCTGTAAATTTGTATGTTTACTAATGCCCACCAGGGATAGACCTGCCACCTCACACAGCACCATTGGATGAATTAGACTGTGAGAACAAACATCTGCACAGGAGTCAAAGAGACATTTGCCCTTTTCATCAAACGTAAACTCCAGCCTCTCTCACCTGACACGAAACAGTGGCTAAGTCTCCCCACTAATCTTTTTCAGGTAACTCTATTCCAGGTAGAGAAGTCCATCTGTTTTGTTCCTACCTTGGGACTAGGAAAATGTATATAAATAATAAACCAAAAGTAATGTTATGCTAAGATAATAAACAAAAGTAATGTTGTGCTAAATTAATAAACCAAAAGTAATGTTGTGCTAAGATAATAAACCAAAAGTAATGTTGTGCTAAAATAATAAACCAAAAGAAACAAAAGTAATGTTGTGCTAAGATAATAAACCAAAAGTAATGTTGTGCTAAGATAATAAACCAAAAGTATGTTAAAATAATAAACTATAAAAGTAATGTTGTGCTAAGATAATAAACCAAAAGTAATGTTGTGCTAAGATAATAAACCAAAGTAATGTTGTGCTAAGATAATAAACCAAAAGTAATGTTGTGCTAAAATAATAAACCAAAAGTAAGTTGTGCTAAGATAATAAACCAAAAGTAATGTTGTATAATAAACCAAAAGTAATGTTGTGTAAGATAATAAACCAAAAGTAAGTTGTGCTAAAATAATAAACCAAAAGTAATTGTAAAAATAATAAACCAAAAGTAATGTTAAGCAAGATAATAAACCAAAAGTATGTGTTAAGATAATAAACCAAAAGTAATGTTGTGCTAAGATAATAAACCAAAAGTAATGTTGTGCTAAAATAAAACCAAAAGTAATGTTGTGCTAAGATAATAAACCAAAAGTAATGTTAGCTAAGATAATAAACCAAAGTAATGTTGTGCAAAATAATAAACCAAAAGTAATGGTTAAATAATAAACCAAAAGTAATGTTGTGATAATAAACCAAAGTAATTGCAAATAATAAACCAAAGTAAGTTGTTAAAATAATAAACCAAAAGTAATGTTGTGCTAAGATAATAAACCCAAAGTAATGTTGTGCTAAAATAATAAACCAAAAGTAGTTGTGCTAAGATAATAAACCAAAAGTAATGTTGTGCTAAAACTATATTTAATGATAATATTTATCTTTATTTTGACGGTGACTTAAACTATATCTTAGTGACCTATTAGCACCTGCTATTTCAGGCTATTTTTACACTTGACTGAAGATAATAGATATTATTTCTATTAAGTGACAAAAAAAACTACACAGCATTCAATTATGGTATCACATACGCGCCAGTGACGGGACTGTCTAAATTATCTTACCAGTGACGGGTACTGTTTAAACTATCTTACCAGTGACGGGTACTGTTTAAAATATCTTAACAGTGACGGGTACTGTCTAAACTATCTTACCAGTGACGGGTACTGTCTAAACTATCTTACCGGTGACAGGTACTGTTTAAACTATCTTACCAGTGACGGGTACTGTCTAAACTATCTTACCGGTGATGGGTACTGTCTAAACTATCTTACCATAAACGGGTCCTGTCTATCTTACCAGTGACGAATACTGTTCAAACTATCTTACCAGTGACGGGTACTGTCTAAACTATCTTACCAGTGATGTACTGTCTAAACTATCTTACCAGTGATGAGTAGTCTAAACTATCTTACCAGTGACGGGACTGTCTAAACTATCTTACCAGTGACGGGTACTGTCTAAACTATCTTACCAGTGACGGGTACTGTCTAAACTATCTTACCAGTGACGGGTACTGTCTAAACTATCTTACCAGTGACGGTACTGTCAAACTATCTTACCAGTGACGGGACTGTCTAAACTATCTTACCAGTGACGGGTACTGTCTAAACTATCTTACCAGTGATGGGTACTGTTCAAAACTATCTTACCAGTGATGGGTACTGTCTAAACTATCTTACCAGTGATGGGTACTGTCTAAACTATCTTACCAGTGATGGGTACTTTCAAACTATCTTACCAGTGATGGGCACGTCTAAACCATTTACCAGTGATGGGTACTGTCAAACTATCTTACCAGTGATGGGACTGTTCAAACCATCTTACCAGTGATGGGTACTGTCTAAATATCTTACCAGTGATGGGTACTGTCTAAACTATCTACCAGTGATGGGTACTGTCTAAACTATCTTACCAGTGATGGGTACTGTCTAAACTATCTTACCAGTGATGGGTACTGTCTAAACTATCTTACCAGTGATGGGTACTGTCTAAACTATCTTACCAGTGATGGGTGCTGTCCAAACTATCTTACCAGTGATGGGTACTGTCTAAACTATCTACCAGTGATGGGTACTGTCTAAACTATCTTACCAGTGACGGGTACTGCTAAACTATCTTACCAGTGATGGGTACTGTCTAAACTATCTTACCAGTGATGGATCAAACTATCTTACCAGTGATGGGGTACTGTCTAAACTATCTTACCAGTGATGGGTACTGTCTAAACTATCTTACCAGTGATGGGTACTGTCTAAACTATCTTACCAGTGATGGGTACTGTCTAAACTATCTACCAGTGATGTACTGTCTAACATTTACAGTGATGGGTACTGTCAAACTATCTTACCAGTGATGGGTACTGTCTAAACTATCTTACCAGTGATGGGTACTGTTAAACTATCTTACCAGTGATGTACTGTTCAACTATCTTACCAGTGATGGTTGTCAACTTTACCGTGATGGGTACTGTCTAAACTATTTACCAGTGATGGGTACTGTCTAAACTATCTTACCAGTGATGGTACTGTCTAAACTATCTTACCAGTGACGGTTGCTCTATCTAGTGTGTTTTTTGAACTATCTTATCATAAACGGTCCTGTCTATCTTACCAGTGACGGGTTGTCTAAAGTCTAAACTATCTTACCAACACCACACACTCGATAATTGATATATTTCCGTGTTCTCTAATTACGAAATGGATTATTTTTAAATTACTCATTGACAACGTATTAAACAAATTCTATTGGTATATTGAAAATTAATCAACAGGTGAGATAAAAGAACGCTCAGGTAGAAATAAGAACTGGACATACGTAGGTGAGCGAATGTTAAGGAAAAATAGTCAATGATAGTACATTATTATATAGTAAAAATACCTTAACTCATATCTCATACCATTAGATCATTACGTGAGAAGTAGTAGTTGTAACATATGCTTAAAAGTGTTAATATAATTACATACTTGAGTGTTCTTTGTTCATATATTCAAGAAAAAAAAAAACAACTTAAAGCACTTTGGAGACAAGTTGAATCGGTTTTCAGATAAGGCCTGTACTGTTAATCACATAAAACTTACCTCGTTAGAAGGGCTTATCTTATGTCACCAGTTGAACCCGGCCTTTGTGGACGATGGTATAGCCCCAGCCAGGAAGAATAGTGCTGTTAGTTTGGCTTTTGGGAAGTTATAGCTCAAACCGTTTTTCTTTAAAGGGATATTACTTGTACCGTCGTCCTTAAAGAATTTTGGTTTGGTTTGTTGTACTAATATCTCTCCTGTATATTTGAGCTTCCTTTCTTATACGATTGAATTGAATTGCTGTAATTTCACCTCCTGTAGAGTAAGTGATATGATTTGATTTAATATTCAAATTAATCAGATAAGTCTGAGTATTTTCTCACCCCGTTTTACTAATTACAAACACTCGTGAATTTGTCTTGTGTCATAACCGCTCATTGGTCAATCCACCAGTTTGTTTTGAATCTGATTGGTTTACACTTGTGATGTTTTTTCGTTTTTTGTTTGTTTTAATCTCATACTTTTCTGATAATCACTACATTTAATTTTAATCTTTAATATTTCTAGCATAGGTGATTCAAAAGTCATAACTCATAAAACGAGAGTAAAATTTCAGTTTCACCCATTCACTAATAAGCACAACATAACAAGCCTTCGCCCTAAGATTCCGGAAGACCGAAACAAAAATAATACCAAAACAAAAAATCAATTCATATAAAGTCGTCTTCCGGAAACTAATTTGGGATAATTATTTATATGTGCTTTAGTTACGCCTTAAAATGGAATCAATTTTCAATGGTTATTTATTTCCGTTTTCAGAGTAGACTAATTATTGTACTTATTATTTTCAATACATATATTACTTACAAAACAAATGTCCATAAATCATTCTTAAAATAAACTGAAAAAAATCTAAATTAAATTACTTTACTTTACTAATCAAAATATCATGAAAATTGGTTTAAAAATGGGATGTTTTTACCACCCAAATTATTGTTGATTCATTTCATTATATTTTTTCCTTTTTATTCGTCATTATTCTGTTATCTTTATCATTATTTCTTTTCGCCCTAATTATATGTCACCGTTGTAGTAATGGTAAGAACAGAGACAACTATCACTGTGTGTGTGAGTTTTGTAGTTGAGTGAATAGAGTAATATAATATGTTTACGTTAACAGTCATATGAGCAGTCTTAGAAATACAGACAGATGCAGAACACACACACACACATACACACTCCTCACACACACACACACACACACACACACACACACACACACACACACACACACACCTCCTCACACACACACACACACACACACATACTCACACACACACACACACACGACTGGACATAATACCTCCACAAAAACACAAACGCACACTAACAAACACAATATATTCGCCAAATAAGGATGATCGCCGGATAAGCTTTTAAAGCAACTGATGTTTTTGTCAAATGGATTTTTGTTTTATTGTTATAACTTAATGGACGTTAATTCGTAATGGTAAAATTGTTTCATTTATGACGTCGTTTCATACTAAGGCGGCACATAAGATAGGTTGAGGTGAGGTAAGTTTCCATGAAGTATTAATTTAGTTGCGTTATAATGATCTTTAGTCTACTTGATCGTCTATGGCCAGTCAGTAATTTCTATAAAATTACTGAGATTGATATCAGGCAATTATCCTATGTAGTGTAACGCTATCAAACAAACACACACACTATATATATATATATATATATATATATATATATATATATATATATATATATATATATATATATATATATATATATATATATATATATCGAACAGATTAATAGCCCGTTTGCCGTGATGCATCTAAATTAAACGCGGCATCACGGAGAGCTTGAGGATTATCGAGGCCGCCGCAGCCAGCCATAATCACCACGGCCCATAAATCAGGGTTTGGAACTCAATTACGCCCAAAAGGTGTGATTATAAGTTAATCAAGGGTCCTTCTAGTGAGCGAGGCAGCACTAGCCCTGTAGCCCTTACGACTCTCTCCTAAGTCTCCCGGCTACTCCTTGCCTCTACTGTACGACAGCAAGCTTAACCATGTAAATAGGCTAGACCCGAGGGAGGATACAGACGAAGGAAGGAAGGAAGGAAGGAGAGGGAAGGAAGGAAGGAAAGATTAGGATTGGTTAGGGGAAGAAGGGTGGGGGGAGGAGGACGACGATTCAGGGACGCCCGCGTTTAATTTGGGGCTTCCTTGTTCTTCCACAGCACCGGGATTAGGGGATTGGGAAGGAGTAATAATCATAATGTAGTGGTAGTATGAGGAGAAGATTGGGTGGAGGAGGAGGAGGAGGAGGAGGAGGAGGAGGAGGAGGAGGAGGAGGAGGAGGAGGAGGAGGAGGAGGAGGAGGAGGAGGAGGAGGAGGAGGAGGAAAGTAGTAGGAGGGGGAAGAGGAAAGTAGGAGGAGGAGGAGAGAAGGATGTACTTCAGAGATGTTGCAGTGAGTGCTGTGAAGGAAGTAGGGAGGATGGATAGATGAATGGAAGGTGGATGAAAGGGGATGGCTAGAGAAAAAGAGTAGATAAAATAGAAAGAGAATTTTAGATATACAGAGAGAGAGAGAAGATGTGTATATCACATATTTGATCCACAGTAAGAATGAACACGTACAGATGACATCATAAACAGGCCACAGACCCCGACCTAACCTGACCTAACGAACCCCGGCTAAACCCAGGCTACAACAGACTCCGAGCCTAACCTGACCTAACAGACCCCGACCTAACCTGACCTAACAGACCGACCTAACCTGACCTAACAGGCCCGACCTAACCTGACCTAACAGACCCCGACCTAACCTGGCCCTAACAGCCGACCTGGCTACGCCTAACGACCCTAACTGACCTAACGGCCCGACAGCTAACCTGACCTAACAGACCCCGACCTAACCTTGACCTAACAGACCCTGACCCTAACCTATTTTGGAGCCCCGACCTAACCTGACCTAACAGACCCCTGACCTAACCTGACCTAACAGACCCCGACCTAACCTGACCTAACAGACCCTGGCCCTAACGGCCTAGCAGACCCGGCCACAACGGCCCGGCAGACCCCGACTAACCTGACCTAACAGACTCGACCTAACGACCTAACAGGCCCGACCTAACCTGACCACAGACTTGACCAACTAACCTAACAGACCCCGACCTAACCTGACCTAACAGACCCCGACCTTCTTCTGACCTAACAGACCCCGACCTAATCTAACCCTAACAGACCCCGACCCTAACCTGACCCTAACAGACCCGACCTAACCTGACCTAACAGACCCCGACCTAATCTAACTTCTAACAGACCTGACCTAACCTGACCCTAACAGACCCTGACCTAACTGACCTAACAGACTGACCTAACCTGACCTAACAGACCCCGACCTAACCTGACCTAACAGACCCCGGCCTAACCTGACCTAACAGACCCCGACCCTAATCTAACCTAACAGACCCCGACCTAACCTGACCTAACAGACCCCGACCCTAACACAGCCTAACAGACTCCGACCTAACCTGACCTAACAGACCCCGACCTAACCTGACCTAACAGACCCCGACCTAACCTGACCTAACAGACCCCGACCTAACCTGACCTAACAAACCTAACCCTGACCCTACAGACCCCGACCTAACCTGACCTAACAGACCCCGACCTAACCTGACCTAACAGACCCCGACCCAACCTGACCTAACAGACCCTGACCTAACCTGACCTAACAGACCCCGGCCTAACCTGACCTAACAGACCCCCGGCCTAACCTGACCCTAACAGACTGACCTAACCTGACTTAACAGACCCCGACCTAATCTAACCCTAACAGACCCTGACCTAACCTGACCTAACAGACCCCCGGCCTAACCTGACCCTAACAGACCCGACCTAATCTAACCTAACAGACCCGACCTAACCTGACCTAACAACCCCGGCCTAACCTGACCTAACAGACCCCGACCTAATCTAACTAACAGACCCCGACCTAACCTGACCTAACAGACCCCGACCTAACCTGACCTAACAGACCCCGACCTAACCTGACCTAACAGACCCCGACCTAACCTGACCTAACAGACCCCGACCTAACCTGACCTAACAGGCCCGACCTAACCTGACCTAACAGACCCCGACCTAACCTGACCTAACAGACCCCGACCTAACCTGACCTAACAGACCTGACCTAACCTGACCTAACAGACCCCGACCTAACCTGACTAACAGACCCCGACCTAACCTGACCCTAACAGACCCCGACCTAATCTAACCTAACAGACCCCGACCCAACCTGACCTAACAGACCCGACCTAATCTAACCTAACAGACCCTGACCTAACCTGACCTAACAGACCCCTGACCCTAACTAACCCTAACAGACCCCGACCTAACCTGCCTAACAGACCCGACCTAATCTAACCTAACATTGACCCCTAACCTGACCTAACAGACCCCGACCTAATCTAACCTAACAGACCCCGACCTAACCTGACCTAACGACCCCCGACCTAACCTGACCTAACAGAGGCCCCGACCTAATCTTGCCTAACAGACCCCGACCTAACCTGACCTAACAGACCCCGACCTAATCTAACCTAACAGACCCCCACCTAACCTGACCTAACAATTTGACCCTAACCTGACCTAACAGACCCCGACTAATCTAACCTAACAGACCCTGACCTAACCTGACCTAACAGACCCCGACCTAACCTGGACCTAACAGACCCCTTAACCTAATCTTACCTAACAGACCTAATCCACCTAACCTAACAGACCCCGACCTAATTTGACCTAACAGACTCGAGACCTAACCTGACCTAACAGACCTTGACCACCTAACCTAACAGACCCGACCTAACCTGACCTAACAGACCCCGACCTAACCTGACCTAACAGACCCCGGACCTAACAGACCCCGACCTAATCTAACCTAACAGACCCCGGACCTAACCTGGACCTAACAGACCCTGATCTAATCTACTAGACTTGAGACCACGACCTAACCTGACCTAACAGACCCCGACCTAATCTAACCTAACAGACCCTGACCTAACCTGACCTAACAGACCCCGACCTAACCTGACCTAACAGACCCGACCTAATCAACCTAACAGACCCGGACCTAACCTGACCTAACAGACCCTGACCTAATCTAACCTAACAGACCCCCACCTCTGACCCAACAGACCCCGACCTAACCTGACCTAACAGACCCCGACCTAACCTGACCTAACAGACCCCGACCTAACCTGACCTAACAGGACTCGACCTAACCTGACCTAACAGACCCACCTAACCTGACCTAACAGACCCCGACCCAACCTGACCTAACAGACCCGACCTAACCTGACCTAACAGACCCTGACCTAACCTGACCTAACAGACCCGACCCAACCTGACCTAACAGACCCCGACCTAACCTGACCTAACAGACCTCGACCTACGTGAGCAATGATCGACGTCCACGATTGATAGTTCCTACTTGATCCTAATCCTACTGAACCCAATCCCAATAGATCGATTGGGGATTGCAATGTCTGAATCGAACATGTATAAGTAGCCACACCTAAGATAATTCTACATCTTAATACATATTATAGAATACAAGATAAAGTAATACAGACTTTATGAAAGTATCTTAACAATGTATTATATAAGTAAACATTTGAACCTGTGTATAGACAATGTCGTATAATGTATAGCGCACTTATACTTGGTACAGTGGATGGTGTGCTATGAGATACAACTAGGGATCTTTATCTAGCATGCTTAGTCTGTCTACTATTGCAACGTTCCTTAGGGCCATCCCGGGAGTTTTTAACGATGTAAACTAAGACAGAGTTGCCACATCTCTCACAAATGCTAGAAACTGTATCAGGTATAAGTGTAGGCGTCACATAGACCGTGCAGGTAGATAAACATTGTTAAAATATGATCATGAATCCGTACATTATACGTAACTCACTAAGGCAAGGTTGATCGGTTATTTCATAGGATAAATTAATGATATACAGAATACAGAATGGAATGTATGTTAATAAAAACCAGACCACCTGATGGCACACCAGCTTGTTTCACCTGATGCTTAAAGCTTATTTCACCTGATGCTTAAACAATATAACTCTAATTGGGGTAGAGGTTACATAAGGTTAGGTTAGGTAAACAACTTAACCTAACAACATCATACCTAACCAAACTAAACCGACTCTAACCTAATTCCCCTAACCTAGTACACCTGAGTTATTGTTCAGGTATACAGATACGATTTACTTCAGGGATTGAAAGATACGTGACTTAGACTTCTTGATTCTTTGGCACACACACACACACACACACACACACACACACACACACACACACACACACACACACACACACACACACACGTCCCCAAAGCAGTATCATGTTATTCTGAACCCTTGAACCTCTGAACCTAATGAACCAAAGAACCTTTAAACCCTTTGAACCCCTCAACCCTGAACCCTCTGAATCATTGAACATTTGAACCCCGACCCTTAGAATCCCTAAACCAATCTGAACCCCTAAACCCAACGGAACCCCTAAACCAATCTGAACCCGTGAACCCCTAAACCAATCTGAACCCAGAACCCTAAACCAATCTGAACCACATGAACCCCAAACCAATCTGAACCACGAACCCCTAAACCAATCTGAACCACGTGAACCCCTAAACCAATCTGAACCCGTGAACCCCTAAACCAATCTGAACCCGTGAACCCTAAACCAATGAACCACATGAACCCCAACCCAACGGAACCCTAAACCCATCTCAACCACGTGAACCCCAACCCAACGGAACCCTAAACCAATCTGAACCCGTGAACCCCTAAACCAATCTGAACCCGTGAACCCCTAAACCAATCTGAACCACGTGAACCCTAAACCCAACGGGAACCCCTAAACCCATCTCAACCACGTAACCCCTAAACCCAACGGAACCCCTAAATCAATCTGAACCAGAACCCAAACCAATCTGAACCCGTGAACCCCTAAACCAATCTGAACCACGAACCCCTAAACCCAACGGAACCCCTAAACCCATCTCAACCACGTGAACCCCTAACTCAACGGAACCCCAAACCCATCTCAACCACGTGAACCCTAAACCCAACGGAACCCTAAACCAATTTGAACCCGTGAACCCCTAAAACCGATCCCTTAATCTTTTGTTCATCAATACTGTACTGTATACTTTGTAATTAATTTCGTTATATTTAATCCTGTTTCTACGTATATTTGTATTAATCTCTTGTAATTAATCCTTTATTCAGGTAACTCTATTTAGCAGGTTAAATATTAATCACCTCTGAATTGATCCCATAACCAGGTACTCATGTAATTAATCACGTTTTAATTAATCCTGTTTCAAGGAATATGTGCTTTGTATATTTATATTAATTATCCTTGATTATAAAATTTCCCATTGATTCGTTTTAATTATTTTTAATTTTCAAAGTAAATATTAAGTCGATTTTAGTTAATCCTCTATCCACGTGAGCTCATATTAATTTGATTCTAATTAATCCTATATCCAGTTAATCCATTATCATTTGAGATTTACGAATGACCAGTCAGTAAACGTCACAATCCATCAATATTTTTTCAACCAATCTTAGTTCAAGTTGGTGTGACGTGTCTTAAACGTGTCAAGGATGAAGCCAATGAGAGACACAACTTACTGAGCTCAGGCGACCAATAGCGTGCCAGTATGCGTATGACGTTGATCTATTCAGCGAGATGGGACCAATCAGAGGATTATTACTGGTGTGTTTTTGTTTATTCTATATGAGAGAGAGAGAGAGAGAGAGAGAGAGAGAGAGAGAGAGAGAGAGAGAGAGAGAGGGGGGGGAGAGAGAGAGAAATGGCTGATAATCTTCGCTTTTTTCCTTTATATGAGTTCCTCCTCCCTCTCTTCTACCCTCCCTCAACACTTATCCCAGCCCTCCCTCACCCACCTCTTCCTTCCTATTCTCCACCTCCTTCTTCATCACCTCCTTCACCTCCTTTCTTCCTCTCCTCTTCCCTCACTCATTTCCCTCTTCTCCTTCCCTTCCTATCCTTCTATCCTTCTCCCCATCACCCCCCTCTTGCTACACTACATCACCTCCACCTCTACGCTGTCATTCACATGGGTCTGAATCCTCACCCCATTATGGGTCTGAACCTCACCTCCAACATGGGTTCAACCTTACATCTCCTCACATGGGTCTGAACTCCCACCACATGAGTTCGAACTTTCAACACTCACACAAGGAATCGAAACCCTATATCTCCTACATAGGTTCGAACTCACCACTCTCACATCAGGATCTGAACCCTTATCCTCTACATATGGGTTCAACCTCACCACCTCACAATAAGGATCTGAATCCCCAACTCCCACACATATAGGTTCGAATCCCTTACCACCTCACACAAGATTCGAATCCTTCTGCCCCTCTCCCTTATTTATTCAGGAAACACCTTATTTAGGACATCAGATCTTCTTATATTGCTGAGATCACTAATCACACACCCAAGGAGTTATTTCCAAACTTTTTATTTAATTTTATCGTGGAAGGAATGAGTGGAGAGGGAGTGAGGAGTGAGTGTGAGTGAGTATGTGAGTGAGTGTAGGGCTGAGGAGGAGGAGGAGTGGGAGGAGGAGGAGTGGAGGAGGAGTATGTGAGGAGAGGAGTGAGGAGGAGTGAGGAGGAGGAGGAAAGGAGTGTGAGGAGTGTGAAGTGAGGAGGAGGAGGAGGAGTGAGGTGTGTGAGTGTGTGTGGAGGTGGAGTTGAGTGTATGATTGAGTGAGTGAATAAGGAGTGAATAAGTAAGGAGTGAGGAGGAGGAGGGGAGTGAGAGCATTGATTTAAACTTGCTCGAATCTGATGGTCTCTCTCCACAGACTTAGGGGTGGGAGAGAGGGGAGGGGTGAGGGAAGGAGGGTGAGAGAGAGGGAGGAGGGGAAGATGAGGGTGGGAGGAGGGGAGGGGGGGTGAGGAAGGAGGGTGAGTGAGAGGGAGGACGAGGGGAAGATGGGGGTGGGAGAGGGGGAGGGTGAGGAAGGAGGGTGAGAGGGGAGGAGGAGGGGGAAGATGAGGGGGGGTGGGGAGGGAGGGGTGAGGGAAGGAGGGGTGAGTGAGAGGGAGGAGGAGGGGAAGATGAGGGTGGGAGAGGGGGGGAGGGGTGGGGAAGGAGGTGGTGAGTGAGAGGAGGGAGGAGAATGAGGGTGGGAGAGAGGGAGGGTGAGGGGTGAGTGAGAGGAGGAGGAGAGTGGGGAGAGGGTGAGGTGAGGAGGAGGAGGGGGAAAGATGAGGGGTGGGGAGGAGGAGGGGGTGGGGGAAGGAGGGGGGTGAGTGAGAGGGAGGAGGAGGAAATGAGTGGGAGAGAGGGAGGGTGAGGGTGAAGTGAGGAGGAGGAGGGAAGATGAGGGTGGGAGGAGGGAGGGGGTGAGGAGGGTGGTGAGGAGGGAGGAGGAGGGAGATGAGGGTGGGAGAGAGGGGGAGGGTGAGGGAAGGAGGTGTGAGAGAGGGGAGGGAGGAGGGGGAGAAGATGGGGGGGAGGGAGGGTGAGGGAAGGAGGGTGGTGAGGGAGGGAGGGGAAGGGAGAGGAAGAGGGATAATGCTGAATGGGAAGAGATGAGAGCGAAGATTGGAGAAATAAGAAGCGAATGGTAACGTGGTAGAAATTGAGAGGATGATGTCATTGGAGAGAGATCAGATATCACTCTCATTCCCATACTTTCCTCTTTCCTCAGCCCTCCCCAAATCCTCCTCCTCCAACACCCCTCCCAACCTCCTCCTCCTCCAACACAATATTCCCTCCTCCATCCACCCTACTCACAACACCACCCCTCCTCCAACACCCCCACAACACCTCCCTCCTCAAACACTCCCCATCCCTTAACCCCTTAACACCTCCCTCCCTCCACCACAACACCTCTCCTCAAAACATCCCCATCTTAACCCCCACCCATACAACCTTCCCTCCCTCCAACCCCACGTCTCCCAAAAATCACCTTCGCGGTTAATTAGATCAGAGGAAGGAGACACTGAAAGTTAATACAGGTTAATGATGGACAGCGGAGGACCCTATCTAAGAGCCCCCAACCCTGTGAGCTAAGATGGCGCCCCTCACAACACACCAAACTAAGTTATTCTCCGTTGTCAAGGCAGGGGAGGGAGGGAGAGGGAGGGGGTGTGTGTTGGATGGGAGGAGGAGAAAAAGATGTAGGTTGGAGGAGCAGCATGAGGTGGAGGAGGAGGGGGTTGGAGGCAGCAGGAGGAGGAAGGTGTGGAGTTGGTGAGAGGAAGTGGGAGTAGGGAGCAGGAGGATGGTGGAGGAAGAGGAGGATGGAGAAGGAAGGGGGGAGGGTAGGAGGACTAAGGTAAGGGAGAGAATGGAATAACAAGCACTTATTACATCTCGATAACAACAAACCATAACAACATCTCAATAACATCTCAATAACAACATCTCAATAACATCCAATAACAACAATCAATCATAACTATAGACAATGAGGTTGAATGGCAGCTGAAGAACATTAGATAAAGACAAAACAAGAATATTATCTTATTTGTTTTACTTTAAATTAACCCAAGATAACTTATTCGGGTTGTGAATATTACCCCCACTAGCTTACCTTACCTTAAGATTAACCTAACCTAACCTAGCATAATCACAACCTAGCAACCTAACCTAACCTAACCTAAACCTAGCATAATCTAGCCTAACTTTAACACAACCCAACCTGCATATCACAACCTAACTAACAACCTAACCAAACCTAACTAACCTTATATAATCTAACCTAACTTAACCTAACCTAACCTAACCCAATGCATAATCTAACCTACAACACAACCTACTTAACCTGTCAAACCTCAACTCAGCATAATCTAACCTAAACTAAACTAACCTAATCTAATGCCACAGGTAGCGTTGGTGTTAGTGAACTAAACTATGGAGTCTAATCTTCAGGTGATCCCTATTGGAGATATCAGTGTGTTTGTAATTTAATTGATTATAAATAGTAACTAAATTATCAATATCTTATAATTACCTGATAACTAGCAATTTAATTTCAAGTAGCTTTTCTGATAATAGTGTGGTTTAATGTGGTTAGGGATGACTGTCCTAAACCATCTGAGCTGAAAGGTAAAGGCAGGTAGAGGAATAACTTTCGTCTTATTCTCATAACGCCATTTAACTTGCCTAATACGTTCTCTGTTATCTGACGGTTAAGTTTAGGGTACATCAGGTTAGGCTAGATTAGGTTGGTATTTATGGGGAGTTCTATAGATGTAGGTCACTCCGATCCTACAGCAATTACCTCTACAACGGCTAAGTTTATCACTAAGTCGCCATCCTTCGTTACCCCACCGCGAGATCGAGACCACATAATCGGGCTATATCTTTGCTATATGCTTATGACCCGTACAGTATGTCATAACTACAGCTCTTAAATAAATCATCCTACAATTTCATTATATAATAAAAAAGTTCGCTGTAGGCTTTAATGGTTTTTCAATATTTCATACTTGATATTAAAATCTGTTATATATAGAGTATATATCGAGTGTCAGGCAGTGAAGAGCAAGTCCTGAACTATATCACCCTTTATGTTTTTACTGTACTTCCCGTTACGTTGTTACAGTCACGGTGAACAGGACAGGCGTGAACCTCTTCCTGAATAAAAATCCTCATTCATTTTTATTTGTTTGCAGTTGATCTCAATCCAATGCATTTATGCCTCTAAACAAACACGCTCGTGGAACAGTTAGAGTTGGAAAATACTACTGAACGCTGAGATTTGACGGACATGTAAAAATGAAATTTTTTAATATGGAAGAAAAACAAAGTTAGAGAATTCGTATTTCTACAGTGTATCTGATTTTATTTAGTGTATTTGTATTTTTTCGATTTTATCGGTATTTTTCTTAAAATGAATTGAAGTAAAGAAGCAGACCAATCGAGCCTTAAAAGCAGAGAGAGAGAGAGAGAGAGAGAGAGAGAGAGGATGACAATAGTAGATAAGAAATTTAACTTGTATATTCTCACGATGCGTCAGCTCAGCGAGATGGCGTATATCCATCCAGCCTTATTAGCGGTTCTCTCAGACTAAACTCTCAATACTGACGGATGGTAATTATTCAAACAATTATACAATCCCCTGAAAGTGAAGTCTAGGAAGGAAACCACTTGTCAGGGTTGGAAACCAAAATGAGTCTTAGCTTGATATACATATTACAAACCTTATATCGCCCAGTCGTTCCATACTTACACAGAGTTAGTTATTCTACACACCGATATTCAATATTTAGATATATAGCTATTTACAGTATTAAATTGAGTATATAGTAAAATTAATATTAGAGGTTTTGTTTTATTCAGATTGAGTTACATCACTGTGTTGAGTCGATTTCTAAGCATCGTTACCCAATAAATCTCAAACGGTCAGCTGGTAAGCATGGATACAAACAAATTTCTTCGCTGGACTCTAACAAACCGCGACCATGAAATGTAGGGGTTGGTATCCACAAGCGTTCTATTCTGCTGCCCTGAGCAGACAAAATACATACAAGTTCATGAGGAAGAGGAGAACGCATGAACTGAACTGCGAAAATTGCCTCGCAAAAGACTACATTAATCGCTCTAATTAATTCTTATTGTGTATTTTAGGTACTTATGTGAAGTTCTACCAATATAAAGTGAGTTTTGCATACCTGTAATTGTACTGGTGTAAGAGGTTCGAGTCAACGTAAATGTAATTGGACGAGTATCTCCAGCAGACGACGCGCCATTGACGTGAACTCTCTGCCATACATCCATGTTCGTCCAAAATATTTGCGTAAATTATTATTTCTGGTGATATATCTGTAAAATATTTTTTCTTGTGCTATAAAGATTTTTGAAACCAATTGGTTTTACACTTGATGGTATTGCTCAATAAAATTATTCCTCAGTAGGCTCCATTGGGGAGCCATTGGTCTCACTTTCCCCTACCAACCGTTCCAATAATGTTGTTTGTATGGTTGCGGATGTTTTACTTACCAGCAGCGCCACGGAAGGCGACTATGAAATCGGAAACAAGAGACGTAAAGGCTCATTGGCTAGTATCGGAACAAATAACGGCGACCAGAAATCGTGGCCAGTGTCAGTTGACGGTTTCAGGAGGCCGAGGTGTGAGAGGGGGACCCGACAATAGACATGATGGTAGTGTGGACCAGGTGGATATTAGGTAACAGTAACAACAACAAACAACAACAAAATACTTAGATTATCAGTAATAATAACATCAGTAATAGTCAACAATAACAAAAACAATAACGACAATAACAATAGTAACAACAATAATAACAATAACACTCAACGACAACACCAGAAAAACTACAGCAATAATAAAACATCAACACAACAGTCCAATAACAAAATAATAATTAAAAATAATAACAAGAGCTATAAAAAAATAATATTAATAACACCACCACCAGCAATAATAACAATAACAGCATCACTAATAACAACAATAGCATCAGGCAGAAGGAAACCACAACACGCACAAGGAGCAGGAGGAGGAGGAGGAGGAGGAGGAGGAAAGGGTGGAGGAAGAAGCGGAGGAAGGGGAGGAGGAGGAAGTGGATGTGGAGGGCGAGGAGGAGGAGGGAGTCAAAGACCTCCTGAGAAGACATAAACTGACTTGAATGAACTTGAATCTTGATGGCTTTGGCAATAATCAAAAAGGCATTAATTTGAGGCGGAGAACAGACAAGGCTTTTACCCCATACGGCTTCGCTTTCTTTTGTCGTGGCAGCCTGGGTAATATTCGGCACCCTGACCTTTCCAAAATCTGACTCATTAATTCCGTGGATAGTTGTCTTTGGGCATACGTTATCAACTGGGATTGGCTGGCTCATTTGCTGGATATTGAGGGGAGGACATTGACCCTTGTCGTATTTCTTCGTGGGCTTCATCGCTTTTGGCGGTAAAACGAGCCAGTGATTTCTTTCGATTTAGGAGCCAAACAGTGGATAGTCGAGAGACTATACGACTCGGATAATTATGCCTTCTTCGTTATTTCCATTATCTAGAGCGGCCCTGGTGTCCTGAGGCTTTGTTGAACGAGCACTTTTGAACATTTTCCGGCTACGGTCAGAATTTCCCCTGGAAATTGCTGTCTTAAACGGTTTAAAAATGAAAGAATATCTTGACTGCCGACCGTCGTTTAAAGATTAAGGGCTATTTTTGCTGGATTTTCACAGGCGCCAGCAATACGCACCGAAACGAAGTACAACGAG